>NC_088858.1:28148323-28165823 GCF_963853765.1 Magallana gigas | reverse complement strand
CCGAAATGCCTTTGAAAAACCGAAAGGCCCTTCAAAAATACCGAAATACCCATTATATCATCATGAAATAGGGATTTTACGATACCTTATAAATACCTATGCATGATACAGAAGACCGCGGAACATTAACTAGCAAGATTGGAAATATACAGCTTACGTCAGTTTCACTTGTTACAGTCAAAACATTTGAAATGGGCGGGGACAAATTGACACGGACGTCTGAGAAAACATTGGATTGAAACTGTAGTTATAGGAAATGTATTTTCAATCCACCTCAGCATTTCTAACTTGCATACCAATGTAAAGCGATCGAAAAACATTAAAACATTTTAATTAGTATCAGAAAAGCGGATGAAAAACATTTTATTTCATCAATAAGTATATAATTAGCAAATGTGAAAAGATATCATACGCAGGGCAAAGCATTGTTCGATGACTTCTTATATGAAACATTTTATATATTCTATTATTGGATATAATTTTAATCTTATAAATGGGAACTTTGATTGTTCTTCTCTTTGAATAAACCCGGTTTCAATTATGGCCCACTTGATATCAGACTTGTGACGACTGATTCTGAAGTCATCGGACAATGCCTTGCCTTGCGTGTTATCTCTCCCGAATTCAGATCTTCTCACATTTCAATTGCATCTTTTACGTGTACAGTACCGATCAGACCCAACTTAACAGAAAGTAAACCCCAACTAAACCCTGGGTTTACTTTCTGGGTTTACTCTGGGTTTACTAGAGTGGACCCAGAGTAAACCAAGAGTAAACCCCAAGTAAACCCAGAGAGTAAACCCCGATCAGAAGTATACCCCTGAAAGCAGACACTACATGTGTATTCGGAATATACAAGGGGCAGGAATCACAGGCAGTAGGTCGATAAGATAAAATACAAGTCTGCTTCACACTTCAGTGCGTATAGTTGACTCCAAAAGCAATTCTTGAGTAAACCCCGAGTAAACCCAAAGTAACCCCAAGTGGACCAAAGTTTTCAAAAAGTAAACCCAAAGTAATCCCTGAAAGTAAACCCGGGGTTTAGTTGGGGTTTACTTTGGTATTAGGTTGGGTCTGATCGGTACAGTATGTGTATATTTTTTAAAATCGTCCACATGTGCTGAATGAATATTTTGGGATCGACGGACTATAGACCTAATTTATAATCGGAAAATCAGACCAGGCAACGTCTAGAGCTCTCTATTCGGATCATATTTATATAGCTGCAGGAATGAACAACTGCCAAGTAATGCAAACGTAAACAAAATTGCATTGCTTAAAATAAAAGTTTCACTAAGTACCGGGTATTTCAATGTTTAATCAGAGACATAAATAACATATTATTTATGTCTCTGGTTAATGTATTTTAATTTTAAATGTCGTCAGTCGTACGGGGTTTTTTTCCATCTCAATGATACTGTATTGTCTGTATGATTTAAGATCGTATAGAACACCGAATATTCAATTTGATGTAAGTATATACATCATATTTGAAATATAAAAATACTCATAAAACACATGAATCGCTTTCACTAACTGCGTACGTTATGCTGATATACCAGCAATACCATATAAGAAAATTAAGTAAATGTTTCGCAATTCGTATACATTTGATTTTTTCCGTTCCAAAATATCTTCATTGATACATCAGTTAACAGGAACGAAATCAAATAAACAATTGTGTTATTTATTTATTTTGGTTCGTAGCTCAAAAACAACGAATACATTGTATATAGCGGAAATCCTGTTGTTTTCGCACGTTACACTGGTTAAGGTGGCTCTATACACCCACAGTTTATTCCAATTTTCAATAGAAGACCACAAAACATGTACTTATCAAATTTTAAAATGATGATGGATGATAAGTATTATAAAAGAATTTTCAAATGTGTTTTCGTGTTTTTGTAAAATTATTTTTAAAAAGTTAACTATTAAGAAATTGAGAGAATTTGTTTTGTCATATGATGGATATTTCCTTCGGACACCTAAAAATAAATATAATACCTCTTAACATTCATTTATTATTTTTTTTTTAGTATTTCCCCAAAACATAATTTTCCATATTTTCTTACTCTGTTGACAAATCATCTTAAAAAGCTGCTTGATGTTATAAGAAAATGTATTTTATAACTGTGACATGAAATATTTGAATAAAAATCATTGCAAATAAACACAAAAAATATTTTAAATTTTATTTGGTATGGTATGAAAATCCCTCAGGTAAGAGTTATCGTTCCTAAGTCCCAAGGCCCAAACATCTTGGGGACTTTTCATTTCTGAGTTAAAGAAAATTTCCTAAATATCACGATTGAATGATAAATACATACATATTTCATTATAGGCCTATATAAGTGAATTTATTCGCTTTAATGCAAAACTAAGTCAAATAAATAAAGGGGAAAATTAACTAATAGGATTTATGTATCTCAACCTGAGAGAAATTCAAAGCCACCCTCACATTCCCTTATGATGGTTAGGAACATCTGTCAATATTAATATGGATTAAAGTATATTATAATTAAAATACTTTCACTGTATTCAACCAAAAAATACGTTTTCGAAAATTTTGGAAAGTTAAAAACTTTATTGTCCTCAACGGGATTCGAACTCATGACGTACAAGTTTATAGTGAACCCACTACAGTCTGTCCCAAGATATTTTTGCCGCATATTTTCTTAAATTATTCAATATTTATAAATACCTCTTGGTTCAGACGATGTTCATTCAATAGTATGAAAAAATCCCAAGATTTCCCCTTTGAAACGCCCCCTCTAGCTTGTCGGGTATCAGTACACGGCTAAAAATAAAAAGTCTACGAGGTTTTTCCATTGCCAAGAAGATGAAGACGCCCGGATGATAACGTTGAAAAATTGCGCGAGGGGTCCCGAGTATTTCCGAATGGAGAAAAGATGTCAACATTCCCCATTATAAATCTCCGTAGGAAATCTGTTTTCGTTCCTGTGAATTTTTACGAGGGAAAAATGATAATGTGTGAATGAAGTTATCTTGGGAATTTTCCCTTCCATCGATTTTAATTGCACTTCAGTCACAGGTATGTGTATTTTTATTAAAAATCGTTCAAATATGCAGCAAAAATATCTTGGGACAGACTATAACGCACTGAGCTACGCTGTAAGATATCGAAAATCGGAAAGAAACTTTTTAAATCAAAGTACTGAAGTATTGACGGGAGTTGATTTTATCGATTATCATTTATTCAAAATCAACGATATGTGATTTTGCATGGCAAGAAGTATCAGTGATCGAAATATTTCTGAAAAATTGTATGGATCCAGGCAAGATTGAACTGTTGTCTTGTTCAACCAAACGCTCGGCTGTCTCCGTTTATCCCCGACAAGCACGAGCGACTCTTTTTGTCGGATATTAACGGAGACAGCCAAGCGTCTGGTTGAACGAGACTACATTGAACTCTAGCGTAGGAATACATACGACTTTAAAAAATATCAAAACTGTTTGTACAATTTAAAATCTTACTATTTTCATGGTATCAATAAATAAGTTTTCTTGAAAAACAATGCTTCAGAATTTATCGATTATTTTCAAGAACTAAGTGTTGTCAGCGGTATTGATTTGTGCTTAGGTCCAAACACTGTTTCACTTTCGCTTTGCCCGAGTAAGTGCATAGAAAATTAATTAAAATCAACTCCCAAAAATTATACTTGATTTTTTTGTTTTTTACGATAAATATTACGACAAAACATGAAGGTGTCACATTACTTGTAAGTAATGATTTTTCCAATTAACAAATTAAATCTAAGACTATTCAATTTTTTAATAGAGCGGTCCTCATACAATTCGCATTAGTTTAAATCAACCATAACCGGAATTGCATGCTTCCAGATTTACTTTTTTGCGTACTGTGTCATCAAAAAGTGGTGTATAGAGCCACCTTAATCAGGTCTAGGCAACCTCCGTTTTTGGAGGATAGCTCAATTTCAAGATGGCTGCTGATTTTTACCATATATGGAAAGTCACTTTGCATTGTGGGTGAAATTATCCTCCATTTTTGGAGGATAGGATGTGTATATTTCAAAGGCTTCGTGCATATCTTTAATGAGAAAATGCAAGCACCAGACCATATGGGAATTAAAGTTAAGGGAATAAACTAATGATTGTATGCGGCGATTTGAAATTCTATGTATTAATAGTATTTTCACAATATGCTTTGAAAGTGTGTACTTCCTGTGTTCAGTTTTACAAATGACATAGACTATTTACATGTTTCATTTAATAAAAATCACAAAATAGTGATGTTTATTACTCACTTAAAACATCAATGAGTTCATTCACGTTTAGAGACACATAATAGATATCTTGATCTGCTATATTGTACATGTACAAAGTAAATGTTTGCATTTACCTTAGGAACTTTGTAGCTCTTATTCTAATTAATTCACATGTTATTAAGTATCATTTAAATTTAATCCCTTCACACAAAAAGACATTGTTAAATTTTATTAATCAAAATGATACCATTTATAGATATCAATTATCCAGAATATTGAAAAAAAAATGTGAGAGTCTTCGCATAAGATATTTTTCTTTAAAATCAGCCCTGCAATTATTTAAACTTAAATATTTATTAAATATTATCAATAATTATAATTATTAATAGCTAAATAAGGTGATATTTTTTATAGTATAATAATCATATTTTATTCATAGTTAACTCCCTTTGTAAAAACAGAGTTAATTGCCCTTCATCTGAAAAGATCCACCAGGGGGCGCATACATCTATCCTCCAAAAACGGAGGATAAAATCTATCCTCCAAAAACGGAGGTTGCCTAGACCTGTTAATCCATGGAAAATCTTGACATTGCTCACTCGATCGGAACTACTCAGATGTAGACAATATTGGATGTAGCGTAGCGGAATCAGCCGAGGATTGCCGATTGGACATTGCTTGCTCCCATTGTTTGCACTGTTTCGGAGAATTAGATATGCCTTGCGTCATAAAGTCAGGCAAACATGACGTCATGAAGTCAGGCAATAAATTCATTGTATAGTAATACTGGGGTTTAATTAAGATTTATTCCACTTTTTATTTTTGCACACTTCAAAAACTTTTTAAGAAAGCTCGGGCGGAACACTCGGAACTACTCGGATGTCTCGCGCACTCGACATTAACTCCGCTCGTCGGAGTTTTACGGAGACAGCCGAGCGTCTGGTTGAACGAGACTAATCCGAGGTTTGTATGGAGCGTAGCGGAATCAGCCGAGGATTGCCGATTGCGGGCGGAACGTACTAAAGACCTGAAATACTAATGACCTGAAAGACCTGAAATTTTATATAAAAGATACTTTTAAATCATTTTTGTCAAATAAAATTACTATATGGGGGTTTAAATCATATATCCAGGTATATTTGTGTTGAAAAAATACCATAATGACCAGTTATTTACACAAAAATACGAAAGGCCTGAAAATTTGAATTGACCTGAAATTTTCAAATGACCTGAAATTTTATATAATTGATGTAAATGATACTTTTATAAGATTTTTGTCAAATAAAATTACTTTGGGGGGGGGGGGGTTGTTTAAATCCAGGTACATATATGTTGAAAAATGTCATAATGACCAGTTTTTTACACAGGTCTTTTGTATTCCTGCGTAAATAATTGTTCAGTATGATAAATTTTAACACATATACCTGGAAATATGTTTAAAAACTTAAAAATAGACATTAAAATTGACACATAACAGAGAAATGTATCAATTATATAAAATTTCAGGTCATTTGAAAATTTCAGGTCAATTCAAATTTTCTGACGACGTGGACGTGGTTCTTATCGGGGTCCATTTTTTTTATCATATTGTTGTGTTTGTGTTTTTTGTTTTTTTGTTATTTTGTTTCATTGCTGCTTTCCTAAACTAATTATGATGTGGAGTACAAAACCAATCACTCTCTTCATCTACACCGGCACACGAGCGATGCCTCCAACTGGTACAACGAGTGAAGGGCGCATCACATCCTACCATTTCTTATAAAAGATTTGGTAGTCTGCACTTACAGTCACATTGAACATCAATGTATGTCATTTTCTTCTTGTTTAATTTGGCCTTTGTTTCAATCCTAGGGAAAGGAGTGAATCGGCGCGTCTCAAGGCAGTGTATGAGATGTGGCCGTAAGTAAGGAGCGTCATATAACTGTAGCAGAATTGGAAAGCTTTAGCCTTTTGCGATGGCAAATAACCCACAGTCAATGCTGTTTGTTTGTTGTTGAATTTACGGAAGACGTACAGTACAAGCTATATAACTGAATCTGTAATGAAGGTGTAATTTTGCCGTTGGACATGCTGTCTAGTACATAGATCTGTCCGTCCAGTTTCACGGAGGTCACCCATTGAAATTTTCCATTATGGTGAATCTGGACGGCAGGTGACATGACGTTATTAAATTTAAGCCCGTACTTCCAGCAACTTGTTTTCTCCTTCCAGATCGGTGTTTTTTCTGTTGGTTGTAAGCCTTTTATGCAAGAGTAGGGGACGTACAGACCTGGAAATTTTTCAATAATCCAGCGCCCTGAATATTTCAGCAGATCGCTTTTCATGTACTTGTCGAAGTATGATTTGACACTTGCTGTCCATTTTGATGCGAGGTCTTCCTATGTCATATAGCTCGGGCTCGGGATTTCAATTAAAAGTGAAAGAAGGAGTAAAAAAAGCAGTTTGATATTGTTGGTAAAAATGGAATTAGACGATATTTGCAGATTATTTCATAGATATAACTTTGATAATGATACTGAATTTCAGTCTGGATTAGAAAAAATATTCAAAACAAGCTCTCTTGAGACGCCAGAGCGTTTTATGCAAGCAAAGATCCTTTATTTTTCAAAGTGAGTATTACATTTCCCCATAGATTTTGTGATGCACATTATGTTTTAGCTCTAACTTTCATTAGAATGTTATACATGTATACAGAACACACCATTCCCTGATTCTGTGTAAATTGAACAGTGTCGATTACACACGTAGGACCAATCTATGAAATTTCATATATGTCACATACTACATCCAACTGCTTGCTGCTTTATGCCAACTGGTAACTGCCAGCTTCTTACTGCTGAAATGCTTTTGCGCATGTGGTAAAAATGTTATTAAAGCACTGGGCTGGGTTTAAAAGATTGTAGCAGCTAGCTTAGCTGCTAGGTCATAGACATAGGTCTTTTGAATGGACCACTAGGCTAGCCGCTAGGTCTCAGATTTGAAGTTGGAAATATACAACTTAAGACTAATTACATCGACATAATTTGTTGATTTCAAGCAGAAATATGCATGTTAAAATACATTATATAACTTAAAGGATGAATAAAATATCACTAAGTAAATAGATTTTTGTTTGTTGCATACACAGGTGCTTGAGGACAGGATCGACCCCCCCCCCCCCCCCCCCCCCCAGTATATAGACCCCCGGGACTTTACATTTTTTAAAATGAAATCATCCTTTTAGGACATATTTCTAACATAATTTATTCATTCATTGCCCAAAATTACATAAAACAAAATTTTTTAAAAACTCAGACCCTCTGTGTATATAATACAAGAAAGTTGCTAACTCGTCTGCCAGCCGAGAGGCACTGCCGATGAATATTTGTTGAAATGTGCTATCAAACTACATCTACCAGTACAACGGTCACGGGGACTTTATGTCGCAGCCCAATTATTACCTTCACAGAATATCTGCATGCCATGCCTGTGTAAATACATTTATTGGGTGAATTAGGACAATTTTCACCGACAAGTTGCAAGTTTTGAACCATCCATCTAGAACCAACGGAAGTGAGGGTTTATCGCAAGGAAGATAACTCCACTCATAAACAGAACAATTGCATGTAAACTCGAAAATAATACAATTCATTAGAAGTATGAATTCTAATCAAGCTGCGAAGACATGAAAACTTTTTTATCATCTTGGGTACTGGAAAATCTAAAAGAAGGCACTCATACTGATTATATTACAATGGTAGACATAAAAGAGAAAATAAAAAAATTAATGTCACGAGTTATTTTTCTTGCGATAAACCCTTACTTCCGTTGATTCTAGATGGACGAAATTAGCAACCTTCTTGTATTTTATATGTAGAGGGTCTGATTTTTTAAAGAATGTTTGTTTTAGGTCATTTTATGCAATGAATGTATAAATTAGATTAGAAATATGTCCTAAAAGGATAATTTAATACACTGTAATAAAAAAAATGAATAAAGTCCCGGGGGTCTATATACTTGGGGGGGGGGGGGGGGGTTGGTCCTGTCCTCAAGCACCTGTGGTTGCATAGAGGTAACTAAGGTGGCCATCTTGAATTTGATGCTTAACAGCATAAAATATTTAGGCTACGAATATCTACGTAGTGGCTAGGCTAGCTTACCATTCAACTACCTAACCCTCCTTAGCAGCTATGATCTTAAACGCAGCCCAGGTATATACATGTAAGCTCATGATACTTAATTAGTATCTAATTGCAGCTGATAAACTCTAAAGAAGCACTGTGCCTGTGGTTAGAAACAGAACAAAATAAATATGTAAAAGAAATAATTCACAAAGTATATACAATAATGCATCAACTTTCTTATATTTTACATGTCTCTTTATTCCTAGTCTGAAATATCCAAAGTTTTCCAGGAAAACATCAAATATTTCAGACTTCTTTGTTCCAACCTGTGGTATCAAACGCAGGTTGATAGATCTTTAGATCAGGATGCTATCTGTATGAACTTTCTAGAACAAAATAATTAATTGGACATTTCTTGATTAGCTTAATGATATTATTTATCCTGGGTTACAATATACCCTCAACTTTTAACTTTTATTTGTAGGAAGTTTAAAAAGAAAATAACAACCACTGACTACGAAAATTGGCTTAAAAATACCAACGTGGCTGCAGACAAGAAGACTATAAAAGGTATAAAGAGTTATTTATTTTAATTTTATTAGGGTCTTCCGTCTTCAGCGGAAGACCCTTCTATTATTCTATTGTTTCTTTTTCAATTTTATAAGGGCCCTTCGACTTTCGGTCAAAAAGACCTATTGTTTTCATCTTTTTTTATTATTATTCTCGACAGGATTTGTGTCAGCGATTTTTTGAAAACGAAAAGACATATTGAAACATTTATGCAACTGTCTTAAAGCAATTGTTAATTACACGCGTATGTAAGGTTTTGGACTTCCATTTCCGTTACTTCCAGTTTTTACAAGGATATTACTAAAAATTGAATAAAACGCAATATCTTACTTACTTTTTGAGTTAGAGCATTCAAATGTTAGAATAAGATGTATCTTGTCAAGTTGTACAAATTTGTTAGTATAAACGTTTTTCTATATCTTATCGTTTTTAAGATATTTGACCTCAAACTTGGAAAAAGGGGGGATAAAAAAGCAAAAAAATTCGAATGACCTTAGAAATTTAACTCTTTTCCCCTTAGAGGTTTCTATCCTTTAACCCTTAATGACGCGTTTTGACGACCCTGGCCATATCCTTAATGTCGACTTTTGACGCACCATATATACAGCTCTTAATTAGACTCCTCAACACCTGTTGTTTATTATAAACATTGACTGGTATACACCTGGCCATGTATACGGATGGTTGTTCACTCATTTTAAGTAAAGATATCACGTGATTTACCTGTGTATGGTGGCGTGATGCATTACTACAATAAACAAAGATGGCGGATTACGATGCGGACATCGCACATGTTTTCACTTTTTGTTTATAACCAAGTTTAGAGGCAGAATTTTCTAGATTTATTGGTAGTGAGATTGAATGATGAAAGCCAGATGTCAAATTCATGCAAAATTTTGTGGAAAAATCTGTGTAGTTACAGAAAACGGAACACAAGGTGTGCATTACCTGCAACCCCTAAATACACGTATATACCGGTAAATTTTAATTTTTTCAAAAAGTCAACACACTTATTTTGTTAAAATGCTAGATTTGTCAAATTCTCTTACACCATTTATTGAAAAAAATCGTAAATATAAGTCTGAAAACGATAGACATAAATTGAAAACTCAGCCACAGGTACATTTAATTATTTACTATCAAAAAACGAATTCCATGATGATAAAGGAATCTTTCTATAAAAATTATTAAATAATTATTTGTACCGTATTTTTCGGAAATTAGGTTGATACTTTTTTTTCCTGACACGTGGACCTCGCCCTATTCATCGCTTCGCCCAATTTATGTTTTTTTTTTTTGGTTGGAAAATTTGATATGAAATTTTGCAAAAATTTATGCAACCCTCCAATAAAATCATGAGTGTTTACTATAATACTGCTTGAATTTCTGTGTAAAAATGGTATGGATTTTAATCAATATACTGTAGTAATTTATTATTTAAACAAAATTAAATGTAAATAGATTTATTTCTTCCTACATTTCTTACTTAGATCACTGACTGAATCATCTTTCGATCATTATTATATGCTGTCATGCATTTTGATCGTGTGCTTACGAATAACAGGAAATCGATTTTGCGCGGTAAAAGTAAAATGAGAACTGTACAAAGGGTAATTACGGGGGAAAAATATCGTCGGGTAGAAATAAAAAAAAAACCAATTTGTTTTCATAATAGAATACATGAACAAGTTTTTTTCTGTATATTCAACATAAAACTTTCGATGAAATTTTAGCCAGGTGCCTCTGAAATCAGTCTGGGTAGCGCTTACTTTGTTTATACACAGTTGAATTCTCGGCACGTGCTACTCATATGCCCGCAGGCTTCAATAAGATCAGAGGTTGACTCGTGTGTATATACACAGTAAAAAGTCACACAAAGACACAGGGTGGCACGTGCTACCGTAGTCATGCCTCCAGGCTAGGTTACTATCCCCCGGTTAACATGGTTAACACCAGTTTGTACACATGGCAGGGAAGTAATAAAAAACGATCTTAAATTAAAACCGGCTGAACTGAATTAATTGGTTTGAAAATTTTGATGCAATTTCAGACATTTTCTTACGATGTTTTCAAGAAATACATTTATTTCCCTTTTGTTTAAAACTGTGAAATAAGATTAAAGGCTACTATATGATAACGTTATTGGTTTAAACCATTTATTCATTAGAACTAGCGGTAATTTTTCGACCAATTCTTTGAAGTCGACCTATTTATACTTTTTTTTATTTGTTGGCTAAAAACGGCCTCCTTCGCCCAATAAACCGTATCGACCTAATTTTCGAAAAATACGGTAATACATACAGTTTTAAATATGTTTATCAAGTATCTGTTGTGAAATTATTCTTAATAAAGCTTTAATGCAGAACACTCAGTTTTATTTTCATATACCTGTTAGCACCCGTATTGCTTTATTAGTGACTTAAATAATTTTTTTTTCAATGAATATTAAAATTTTAATTTATTACAAATCCATTGATATATAATTTTCTATGTGTTTGATTTGCTAAGATCTGTAATAAGTCTATTCAAAAACACACACCAGTGTTTTCAGTTTTCAGTTTTCAGCCCAGGGTAGAGTGTTAAGGATATGGCCTATGCGTCAAAAGGTGGCATTAAGGGGTAAAGAGTTAAGAAGACGCCTTAATATTGTTAACGTAGTAGTAGTTAACATACATTTTAAGTCTTAACAAAAAATATATAGTACTTCCGGTTTTATGGGTTGATGAAAACTGTCTATAGGAGTTTCAATGTTAAATTGAAATCATGCGTTCCACGTTTTCTCAAAAAGTTTTCAAGTTAACATTACAATATTTCACTAGTATAATGACACAAACAATGCGCAGACCGGAAAAGGTTTTGGGTACATAATTTTAAAACATTAGGGATCTGCATTTTGCTGTAACTTTTTTATTTCTCTTCCGATTTTCAAAATCTTTTTAGTCTATTGTTCAGAATAAAGAGTACAATCTTAAAATTATGGTCCGAGGGGCCACTTTTTGACTCCTTATAGGGTTTGAAAGGCCTGAAGATCACAACTTGTTTAAATTTCAAAAAACATTTTTAGAAAGAGTTATCTCACTTTGCTCTAAGAATATAAAGCATAAATACTGTAAGCATACCAAATTTGGTGTTTGGGGAATGAATACTTACTTCAATATGATTTTTTGAAAATATTCTTCTGGAAATTAGAAGTGAAGCTACCTGTAAAGTTCTTGGGTTATCTTTCTTTTCACATTGCACTACTCATAAGTTCCTATCTAAGCAACTGGGGATACCAAGGCGTTTAGAACACTTGGAAATAAATTAGAGAATATTTTTTGAGCATTTAATGAAATAGGGATAATTGGGCTGTCAAAAAGCCCTTACTTTTTGTTGAAGACAAAAAAGTTCTAGTTATTCTTTTTTTCCTTACACATTTTGTGCATTTTCTCGGAAATGGCTGATGCGATTTCCTTCAAATTTTCACTAGTGATGCCTCGCAATCTGAAGTTTGTACCGCCATGTTATTTTTTCAAAATTTACTTCCGGTCTGAAGTTATTGTCAATAAACAATTTTTTAAAGTCAATTTTGTCTGTCAGGTTTCTCAAAAAACGAGTAAAGATATAGGGCTGAAATTTTCAGAGATGATAGATCTACCGTTTTTCTGTTGCAATTCGGTCAAGAGAATGTCTGCTGTCACTTCCGGTAGTCACCGGTAGGAAATTTGAAAAATTGGATTTTATCTCATTTACTCAAAAAATCGGACGGAAGACCCACTCGTTGCTCACAACGAGATCGAACTCGTTGCTCACAACGAGATCGATCTAGTTATATTTATGTTTTTTTTACAAACAAACAGTTTATACCTGTATACCAAAGAAAGAGATAATTTCTCCTGATGTAATTTTAATGTGATCGATAGTGATAGGTTTCTCTTTAAAATCAGGTATGTTGATACATTCCATAAACAAGATGCCCAATGGGGCCACATTGCTCACCTGAGCAACAATGAATTTATATGGGTGTTCAAAGGATATTGTACCATATGGCCCCTCGGTAGAATGACAAACAAGAGGCCCATGGGCCACATTGCTCACCTGATCAACAATACCCTGGATATTTTTATGTTTAGAATCCCTTTTCTATCAGGATGATTTTATAGTCATATCACCTGTTGAGCATTGCAGTTCTCAAAAGATCCTGTAATCAATTGTTCAAATATGGGACATAAACCTACATCAAACTCTGAACCCATTGTGTGGCCCAAGAATCTTCCTAGGGCCAAAGTCTTTAGAAACAATTTTAAAGAATCAGCAAAATGTCAAAATGCTTGCATTTAAGTAAAACCATATATCATAACATTTCATCTTTACCTCACCTGAACCGAAGGTTCAAGTAAGCTTTTCTGATCACCTGTTGTCTGTTGTCGTCCGTCCATTCGTCTGTCCGTTCATCTGTAAACTTTTCACATTTTTGACTTCTTCTCTAGAACCACTGGGCCAAATTTAACCAAACTTAGTACAAAGCGTCTTAAAAAATCTTCTTCTCAAGAACCACTGCACCAGATATGCCAATATTTCAATTATTCTAAGATAGTGTAGATTCTAAATTGTTAAAATCATTTTTAAGGCATCAAGCTAATGCTCGGCAGCCTTTTAGTGATTGTCTGGATTGGCAATCGTCCAAAATTTCATGCTCTGCACTGCCTTTTAAATGCGCACAAGAAATAAGTTCCTTAAAGTATTAAACGTATTACAAGATTTTATTCCATTTATTCAACTACATTGTGTACAAAAGACCCAACTTTGCCTCCCTGGTTATTGACAGCTCATTGCATAAGTATAAATTTGCTTAATCAAGAAATGGCGGATGAATACAATAAGGCGTAAACATTCACTAAATATTATTTTAGTTTATCGCTTACATTTTAATTGGAGACCGTGCTGGATAGAAATAAAATTTGATATGTAAATTTATTTGTTATTGGGCACGGCCTCCAAAATAAATGTTAGCAGTAAACGTATCTAGTGATTTTGTTGCAATAAACAAACATGATAATGCAGTTGGTTTGGTCGAGCATTTTAGATAGCATGTGTTGTGGATTTGTTTTTAAACACCATACCATAGGTAATTAAAACTCTTGTTTAAAACGGGAATTGAAATAAATGAAAGTATGTTTTATCATTATAAATAGGGACACACTGTTAATGTTTTCAAATTATGAACCTTGAAAATTGTTCAAAGACTGTTTAAAGGGACCTATACCCAATTTTAGATAAAATTTATATTTCTGATTTTTTAGTATAAAATAATTTACTAGTGTATTTTGAATGATTTGCCAAAATATAAATGTTAGATGTCAATTTAATTTACAAGCGAGATACAGACGAATTAAGTCGTTGTTATATAAACAAAGCTCGAGTCTTATATTTGTTTACAAATGATGCAAAGTACAGAAAATGTCATTTGTTTGATAAAATAATTTATGGAATATGGAAACAAGAGAAACTTATTCAATGTGTTCATTAATAATTTTATCAACAACAAAAAGCAACATCAGATTTAAACTTTTACCAAAACGACACATATGTAAACAATAACAGGGTTTAAGCTTTGTTTACAAAGCTAATAAATCTAACCTCTTTAACTCGCTTGTAACTCTATATCTTACTTTCAAACAATTTTGACAAAGCATTTAATGCATCCTTATTGATCGTTCTAGACATAAAAAATGAAGAAAAAAAATGAAAATCTTAGCCCAAATCATGTCCAAGTCCCTTTAAAGTAGAAAGAAAATACATGTAATTTATTTTTGAACTTTGAAATTTCTATGATTTTTCTAACCATGATGAGTTTTTGCATTATAAACGCATCACAACCTATTTCATAAGGAAATATACTGATTTTTATCCCCTCGCTCAACTTGTTGCGAAGGGGATATAGCATCGCTACCGTGCGTGTGTGTGTTCGTATGTGTGTGTATGTATGTATGTGTGTATGTATGTGTGTGTGTGCACTCCATTTCAATTTTCTAGTAAATTAATAAAAAAACCTTCCAATAGAATTTCCTCAACCTTTGCACAAATATGCCTCATTGTAAAAGATAATTGGTCAAATTTTTATGCAAAAACTTAGGTAAAATTACACCATTGTAAAGGAGGTGGGGGGGGGGGGGGCATACATTATGACAAAATTCGTTCAAAACTAAAAATATTTATCATAGATTGCACACTTCTGTAAAATAACAAATAAAAAATGCATGTGCCTTTCCTAACCATTAATACTATTACAAATTATCATTTCATTAAATCAATGTCATAATCAATTTTGTATAGAGTACGAGTTATCAATCGAAATTTCTGAGTAAGAGTTAAAAATTATCAATCTTCCACCTCACTTCAAACCAAAGTGAAAGTATAAGCAGTTCAAATCAACAACTTGATATTTTTTGGATTTAGATCTAGTACAGGTAAAGAAAATGTAGTTTTTGCGGTAATGGAGGGTTAGTAGAATGTGGTCTTCTCATTAAAGGGGCATGATCAAATGAAATTTGAGAGTCAGTCGTAAAGTTATAAGCAAGACACATGGCTCACAATTCTTTGTCAATTAAACAAGGCTCGTGCCCTTTTTTTGTTTACATAGGTTCAATATACCATTAAAAAGTCTTTTTCAAGCTGATTTGTCTATCTTCTTATCCATTTAAAGCATAAATAAACAATTTCTTTCGTTTAACACATTCATTTTAAGTCTTAAATTGGAATTTTCACTTCAACATTCAAAATGTAAACAAAGGCTTTGTTTACATAGCAAAGAATTGCAAGCTCTGTAACTTGCTTATAACTCCACACTCAAATTTTGGTTACCTATGTGCAATGCCTTTCTAAAGCATTGCAAACATTAAAATTGGAAAAATAATTTTTGACCAAAATCGTGACCATGTCCCTTTAACATAAATATATATTGCTTAATAATGCATCCTTACACACAATAACTCATGCCGCGAGGGGATGCTCCGCTTAGCGGTGCCCTTGTTGTTTTTAAAGCAGCACGAAACATAATTTATTTACTTTTTTATTCCAATATTATTTGATATACAGTGCTGCTATCGTGAAAGTTGACAAAACTATCCTATCCTATCCTATATCCTGTATCCTGCATCCTATCCTGCAAATAAACTCTATCCTATCCTATCCTATCCTATCCTATCCCATACCTTCAAAATATAGGAATGCAAGTTAAATTAAACGAAATTTAAGAATTAAATGATTTTATCAATTAATGTAGTACTCAATCGTACGCGGGATGGACACAATTACGTAAACAAACAGGTAAGCGATTTGATTTTTGATTTTATTATATTTATGCATAAAAAACAGGTAAATAACTTCGATGCAGTTATTGAGGAACTGTTTAGTCACATATTTTTATCAAATGATTTTCTTATCACATATAACTGAGCGTAATTATCATTATTCGAGCGATTCGTTCGGCAATAAATGTAAACAAGATCTGGAAATAAATAATTCCTTAAAGAAGTTTATATCGTTTATAGTTAAACCACTCAGATTATTTTTAAAGTATAAAATCTTAAGCATTTATAGCTAGCTAACATTTATTAATTTGATATCAGACAGAAATATGCTGTTATTGGGCATCAAAGAAATTATATGAAACGTGAAGCAATGTCTGTTTCTTGTATACATGTTTATCTTTTAAAATGCCGAATTGGTCGTTTATAAATTCAAGCTTTTATTACTTTGCAGACTTTAAATGAAGTAAATACAGAAATCTATTTCTGACGTTGTCAAATGTTGCATCAAATTCTCGCAGTAACTTAGTACTTGCGTACGAATTGACAAAGATATAGCGTCAACATTTTAGCGCGCATCAATGTTATGCACCGTGTTCTTGATATAATAATTATTCTTAAATGGTTTAACTTGTAAAACATATTACGGTAAATTGACATTGAAAATACATTGTTACGCCAATTTTCGTTTCGCAAAATAACTCTGAAATTTATACTCCAATCTGATTGGCTACAGGATGCAGGATAGGATAGGATAGAACTTAACTTTTATATTTCTATCATGTATCGTGCATCCTATCCTATCCTATCCTATCCTTGCCAACTTTCAGGATAGCAGCACTGTACGGCTATTAGTACAGAAATTCAAATTATTGATATCATTCTATGTAAAAGAAAATGTCAGCTGGTCGACTTTGTGGTCGTTCCGGCCTTTGATTATTAAAAGAAGTATTCATTGAAAATAAAAAAAGAAATTTCCATGATAAGTTTATTATAGTTAAATTATCTGGAAATATGTTTATTGACTAGTTTTAGTTTTTGAATTTCAATCCCGACATCAATTACGCACATATTGGGAACCAAGTGATCGGAATCAAAGATCATAAATTCAAACAACTTCAAAAAGGTGTGGATCTTAGTTCTTACAATGTTTTGATGCACAAACACACAGTTAGGAAAGATAAAGGAACAAAAGATAATAAAAGTTATGGAAAGAAAAGTAGGAATCATTGATAGACTATATCAACTATATATAGATTTTCCATGTTTTTTTTTAGTTTAGTCTATAAAA